>NC_056729.1:517982090-518029590 GCF_019279795.1 Protopterus annectens
ACACATTCAGTATTAAAAGCTTTTCTCAAAAACAATGTCAAAGTTAGGTTATTAAAGGAGCAGGTACAACTAATAGATAAACAAATAACAAAGACAGAACTTAAAGCTGTAGTAAATAAGCTAAAATTAAACAAAGCTCCAGGTATAGATAATATCACCCCAGAAATGTTTAAATTACTATCAAATGAGGCTTTGCTGTTGTTATTGAATGTCTTTACATCAGTTAAAAATGGTAAAGACATTCCTCCTTCTTGGAAGTACACATTAATATCACCAATTCTGAAACAAAATAAAGATCCCAGTGAATGTTCATCATACAGACCCATTTCACTTCTTAATATAGATTATAATTTTTTTATGGCAATACATGCTGCTCGAATAAAACAATTACTACCACTTTTGGTAGAGGAGGATCAAACAGGTTTTATAAAAGATAGGAACACTTATGACAACATTAAAAGAATTCTTTCCTTAATTGATTATATAAATGTCACAAAAAACAAAATGAATGTTATTATCTTAGACATAAATAGCGCATTTGATTCAGTGAACTGGGATTATCTGTGGTTAGTTTTAGAAGAATATGGCTTTTCAAACAACTTTACTTTGTTAATAAAATCATTATATGAAAAATCATTGGCTTATATAAAACTGGGATCTTGTCTGTCTAAATCTATTAAAATAACTAAGGGCACAAAACAAGGCTGCCCTCTTTCTCCGTTATTGTTTGCGCTAGTCATTGAACCCTTAGCAAATAATATACGTATGGATAAAAATATTGAAGGAATATAACTAGACAACAGCCTAGAGCTTAAAATTCAACTTTTTGCTGATGATATTTTAATTACCTTAAAAAATAATAATAGCAGTTTAAAAGCATTATGGGACTCAATTCAAAACTTTCAAAATTTTTCAAGTCTTAAATTTAATGAGAACAAAACAAATGTATTGCTTATAAATACTAATAAAATAGATCTAAATAAAAAATACCATAAATATATCTCTACCAATAATATAATTAAATACTTGGGAATTATAATAACTAACAACCTAGATACTACAATTGAAACAAATTATAAAGAGACCTTAAATAATATTAAAAATCTAATACAAAGATGGAATAAATTCTTCTTTTCAATGGAAGAAAGGCTTTATATAATTAAAATGATCATATTTCCAAAAATTCTTTATGTCATACAAGCTTGTTCTTTGCCACCAGCTAAATCGCACCTAAAACAATTAAATGATTTAATGGTAAGATTCCTATGGTATCCAAAAAAAACCAAGGATAGCTATGAAGTATCATCTAGATGATTGGGATATAGGTGGCATAGGTTTACCAGACATCAAAATATATTTGCATTCATCCATTATTAAAACAATATCATTATGGCTAAATACAAAATATACATCAGAATGGAAGCTAGTTCATGAGAGAATCTGG
Organism: Protopterus annectens; assembly: GCF_019279795.1. NCBI lineage: Eukaryota > Metazoa > Chordata > Ceratodontiformes > Protopteridae > Protopterus > Protopterus annectens. The sequence continues at coordinate 517,983,535 of NC_056729.1, forward strand.
TTAAAATCAGGATTTGTAGTAGCAAATAAGTGTACAAATTTCATACCAAACAATTTTCTATGGCTGATGAAGGAATATATGATGATACATAAGAATAAAAATATAAGTTCCAAATACATTACTTATACATTAAAAATTTTCCAAAATCTTATAAATAGCAATCCTGATATCAAAGCATGGTCATTTCTTTTATATCCAGTAGCATACACACAAGATAATATAATAACATTTAATATGGAAGTAGTCAACATGCTTAAAGAAAAGGGATTAATATATTGGCATCAATTGCTAAACTCTGGAAAACCTCTGACAATAGACTAAATTAAACAGAAATTAAATATGGAAGATAGTTTGTGGTTACATGTACAAGAATTAAGACAGTAAACAAGAAACAATGCAACCATCAATAAGACAAAAATGTTCCTAATATTATATAACATATAATATTACTAACGAATCAACCCATTACTGGAAAGGGATACTTATCATCTATTTATAAAACAAACAAAAAAATAAAAATGCATAATAATGACAAAATATGGAATTATTATAGATCAGTTAATGGACATGTGCCAAATGGCAGAGATAAAAAACTAATTCTTCTCTCTCCAAAGCAGTCATCACTTTCATTACATTGGAGACTTTTTACATGGCAATTCATACACAGATCTTATGTAACCCCTCATAAAATGGAACTTATGTTTTAGAAAAATATTGGCTGCTGGAGATGTGATTTATCAATAAAAGCAGACTGGCAACATATGTTCTACGAATGCCATTTGATTAAACCATATTGGGATAAAATAAATTATTTCAATGATAAATTCCAGATTTCCAAATCTATTATTTTGTTTAATGCACCTGTACCCGACTGTGTGCCAAGAACAAAATATGTAATCTTATGGACTCTCCTAGCTATTGCAAGGAAGAACATTACATCAAACTGGAAATCCAAAGCTGATCCAACTTTTAAGCAATTCATGAATATGGTGTCAGCAGTATCGCAATTGGAAATTAACACTATTAAAGGAAGAACTGAAAGAACTACATCATTATATGTAGCATGGCAAAAAGTAACTGAAATACTGGAGAATAATGACTGCAGCAGATTATAATCAGGAAACAATTGTATAGAAAGTCAATTATATGTCAACAATAGACACCCTTGTAAATACTTTATTTTGGTTTTAATGTTTGATATCTGTTTAGAGGTTTTAGCCTACCTTTTTAAATAATTTGTAAATACGTCATTGTCATAAATAACCTGCATTCATGTTTTCTTGTTTTTGGAAATGAATAAAAATATTTAAAATAAGTGCATTCTTGGATTATCACCTGCAGGGAGGTTTGAAAGTGTTTAGATACATAACTAAGGACTCCTGGGATTTTTTGAATAAATTAAAGATAGTTCAAATTAGTGACCACAGAGTGTTATTAATGATTGATGTGTGTAATTTATTTTCAGTCCTTCCAAATGAAATAGGGTTGCAATAGTTAGAGGAACAGTTATATAAAACTGGTGTATATGAACAGGACCGTATAAATACTTTTGTTACCTTAATGGAGGTTGTATTGAAGAACAACTATATTTATTTTGAGGACCAGTATTACAAACAAAAAACTGGAGTAGCAATGGGAGCTGTGTGTGCTCCTATTTATGCGAATTACATTATGGCCTACTGGGAGCAAGAGTATGTTTTCACCAGTGAATATATGAAGTATATATAACAATACACCCATTTTTTGGATGACATATTTGTGGTATGGGATGGGCCAATTGAGGTCTTGAAGGCCTTTATAGATTATATTAATTGTACTGTACAATTTTTTAGGTTCACCTATGAATATAGTAGTGAGGAAATTTCATATTTAGATGTAAAATTGAAGGTCAATCATGTGAAAAAATGTTTGGTTTCTGGTATATACAGAAAGCCTACCTTTTCCAATTCTTACTTGAGCTACCAGAGCTGGCATCCTAACCATCAGAAAAAAAGTGATAGTAAAATGACAAATGGTTAGGGCAGCCAGAATGGTAAGCGAAAGTCAAGATTTTCTAAAAGAAATGGAGTTCATTAAAGGTATGTTCATTAATCGTGGATATCCTGTTGAATTGTGTGATTCCATTATGGAGGAAGTGAAATGTAAGAGGTTTAGTGGTGTTTATAAGGCAATTTTAACCCATGATTACCACAATGGGGGGCACAAGTAAATACAGTTATTGGAGAAGTAAAAATAACAAAAAATGAAACTGATGTTAATACCAGTGTGGGGGAAACATTGTATTTTATTACTACATACAATTATGACGTGGATCACATAGTGGGAATAATAAATAGAAATTGGAAGTTATTAAAATTGGATAGTAACGTATGGAGAAAATTGAACAACTCCCCCAGAAATCATATATAGGGAAGGGAAGTCTTTTAAACAATTGCTTGAGTCAGCTGCAAACTCCAGTTGGGAGAATGTTAATTCACACAGGAGTAAAGGGAATTTTAGGTGTGGTAGATGTAGTGTTTGTAAATATTATCTTGTTACAGCTGATAAAATTATTATTGAGGGAGAAGTTTGGTATACATGGCCATTTTGATTGTCATGTTAAAAATGTTGTTTATATGGCTAAATGTGAAGGTTGTCCAGCTTTTTATATATGGAAAACCTGTAGGATGTTCAGGGATAGAGTTAGCGAACACATCCTGGATATTAGGCACATGAAAAATACTAATGCCCTAGTTAGACACATAGAGCAACATCCAGAGCACAGATTTAGATTTTGTGTAATACAGCAGATAAAAAAGGATGGTCAGGGTGCAATACTGGATGTGCAACTTGATATTTGTGAAATGAGATGGCAATTGGCATTAAATGCTGCAGTATTTCCAGGAATTAATGATAGCATAAGCATATTGCCCCTATTAAAATTAAAACACATCTTGGGTTGAAAATGTTATTTATAAAAAGATTTTAAGAAAGTTTTTTATTTCTTATTGTTATGGAATGGTGTTTTCCAGAAAGAATTTTTAAAATTTCTTAACAAAATTTGTGAAAGTTAATTTTATATTTTTTATATGATTAACTATTATTGTTGTTTTTTAGACATTATGATATTATTTTGTTATGTAATTTAAGAACATTGGGTGTCATAAACAGTGTTTAGTTGATTGTATCTGAAAATGTTTATTTTTCATTTATATTTTGTGTATCTAACACATTTTGATATGTAACACAATATTGTGTAGATGGATTGAGAGTATAGTTTCTTTACTTTGAAGGGTTAATGAAGTTAGATTTAGGATATGCTTGTTATATTGAGCTTTGTCTGATAGGGTAATTGAAGGGGCGGATGTATTTGTTGTAGTGTATGAGTGTATATATAACAATGGAGTGGTTAAATGTGTTCATATTCTGAAGAAGTCTGTATAATAAAGATGAAACCTAGGTCAAATTTGTGTATCTGGTCTATATATTTGACTCTACCGTCTCTTGTCAGCAGGGTCCTTCCTGGTGTTTTCTGTCAACTTGTTAGTGCTTTCTGCATTCTCTTAAAAGGTTTTATGACCAGAAACACTGCTGTGAGCCACAAAACCTAGTTTAGGCATGCCGTACCTTATTAATATGTATTAAGCATTGACACTGTCTGCACAGTGTCTTACTAACATGTAAACTCGGTGGAGGCTCTGAGCAAAGCCAACACAGAGTATATTGAATCCCTAGGAATATTTTACGTACATGACCATCTACAAAAATGCAGGCATTACGCAGCAGTGCCATCTATATATTTTTATGTTTATATTTCTGCTCTCCAATGTGATGCAGGTTCTTTATAATACTTAGTTTATTTGTTGGGAATAATACTTTGTATTTTTGTATCCCTGACATGGTCATTTTTAATTCCCCTTGCAGACCACTTTCACTGACAGCTGGTTTGGTAATAGCAGTCTGCCCCATGTCCCAGGATGTAGAGTGGGTAGTATCCCATATATGTGGAAGCCTTAGGTATAGAACTCTAACAATCTGAGATACAGATTAGGATAAATCATATGACTGCAAATATGTCAAAATGGTAAACTTTAGTATAGCTAATGCATTATTTATACACTGGTTAGAAAAAAACAGTATATAGAAAAACACAAAATCTCTTAAAGCATTAATAGCACTTGAATAATGCATGAAAACAAGCAATATTTAAAGAAGGAAAAACAATATAAGCAATGTAAATAGTCACTACTTCATTTGTGATGTTTAAAAGTCATTCAATATTTAAAAAAGTAGCTATGATGAGTAGTGACAGCAGAGAAGAGAAATAGTGTGGAAAAGCTGACTAGGAAAAGGATAGAGGATAGCATATGCAAAATAAAAGGGTAGGGAAAGGGAGGAAAGAGAGTGAAAAGTTGTAAAGTCATATTAACGTGTGGATTTAGTTGCACAGAATAGAAACTTTAACTCATTACAGCCGAGTGACACCTCCAGGCATTTCTGCAGTAACCTCCTATTGCGCCTCTAGGCATCAAATATCTCTTGTTCATATTTACATTAATAATTCAAAAACCATGCTACATCCAAGATGTCAGAATATTTTATCTTGAAGCATACGTGATAGCAAACTCAATTGCACTGAAATTTGACCTCTGTCAATGAGTATTTGTTAGAAATGTAAGGTGATAACTTCATTTTTTAAAAGCTCAAGCCACAGCCACTGGGAGTTAAAGGTACACACTCAAAACAGCTGTAATGGAGGGAATGAGTTAAGTCATGTCATTTGTCCTGTTCTTATAGCAAAAACATTTGGTGCTAGATGTATGTTGTTTGAGTAGTTCACTCTTAAATTTAGTAAATTGTCTACCGCTTGATCCAAATTCTACCAACATAGTTTGTGAAAAAATTTTCAATGATGGCTCTCATTTCTAGCTTGCCGAATCAATTGAGCAACAGCAGTTAGGAAGAGGTGCAGAGCAAAAATAAAATTAGATAGATAGATACATTGGAATGAGAAGTATGATGGAGTTAAGTTAATGCTGAAAAGAGTATTTGTAAAGATCACAATGATAAGATCACAAGGTAAACAACATAGCGCATTTGTTATGAATGAAGTCCATTTTTGTGGTATTGTTACCAAACTGGTCAGTTATAAATATTAATGCAAAACGGTTTAGGAAACAGTAGTGCAGAAACAACATTGCTTCTTTAGTTAGGGTGACATGGTCTTTAATGCAAAGGTAAAAGGTAATATTATAGTATAGTAATTGATTTAATGATATCGGGACATCAAGGATTACTCCAAGATACTGGTGACCCTCTCAATGAGAACACAACTGTTTGTGTAAATGACAAGATCAGGAGAGTGGCATTACAGCAATCAGGCAGATATAGTTCTACTGGCATTCAAGAGCAGGTGAGCATTTTTAAGCCAGAGTTCAAGACTGGAGATTTGCAGGTAGTTACAAGGCATGCAGTCCAGGAGACCATTAAAGAGCCCACCCCAATTGCTCCAAGGCATCATTTCATCAAGTGTGCCTCTTCCTTCTTTAAGTTACATTGGTCTCAGAGTTTGTGCTCCTCACATTGAGTAAAAAAGGGATGAAGATCCTACTTCAAAAAATCAGTAGTGTAATCTTTCTTTCTTTCTTTCTTTCTTTCTTTCTTTCTTTCTTTCTTTCTTTCTTTTTGAACCCCAGTTCATTTTTTGGGGTTTTGGAAGCCATAATTTTGGTTCTCATATTATGATAAGGAGCCTGCAAATGGGATACCATGAAATATTTTTATAAAATAATTCAGGGCCTTATCTGTTGGGGGGGATGTCCCAGGATGAAAAAAATCAATAGATTCAATGCTATAATTTATCTGTTTGGACTGATATATTTTAAAAAATCCTTACTCTGTTGTGGGTAAAGCTTTAGGTGTAACCAAATCTTAAAGAGTGCGTGGTGTTTGTGAATGGAGTCAGATATGAGTATGTTAATAATGATGTTAAAAGAGTGAAAGAGAAGACCCAAACTATAATGCTTTCTTTGACAAATCCCTTGTATATGTGAATAGAAATTGTGCTTAAGTACTTCTGTTGTACATATTCATTAAGGGGCTTATCTTTATAGTTAAACTTAACTGAAAAAAAAAAAACATCTGAATGGGTGTTTTTAACTGTCTCTGCTAGAGTAATTTTGGGTAGTCTTTTGTAATTTATTTTGGCATTGTAGGCTCTGGAAAGTTTGTGGAAATAGCAGGGACCAAGTAGCATGTTAATATTTCTACCTTCCCTGTCTTTATTGATAGGAGTGTTGATGGCCACACAAGGAAGAGTTAAGGAGTTCCTTGGTAAGAATGTAAAGTCTGCTTTTTCTTTTCTTCTTGTTTTTCCTGCATAGGTTAATGTGTGGCATGTTCTTTTCATTTCTTTTTATTTAGGGGTTCATGCCATGTTTTAAAAATGTATAACGTATTTGGATTATGCATCTGGACGAAAACTAGTACATACTGAGCTTATGACATACACTGCAAGTGTAGCCAGAGATATCAGGCAATCATCAGAAGAAGCAATAGTGATTTTTATAGCAACAATGTCTGGTAGAGCACAGTAATGCAGGAATATTATGTTTTTTTTTTTTATCTGACAGCAGTAAGTGCTAGGTAGGTACCAAAGGAATACCACTTACCCAAAGCCTACACTAAGGAAGCAGGCTAATGGGACACAAAAAGATATAAATAAAACAATTCCCAAATCTGATTGCTAACAACTCTGTATGTATAACCAGGGACATCTCAACTGTAACAGAAGTATTTTTTTCTACTAAAGGGTTCAAGGTTGGCATAAGGGGTAAGATGTTTGCCGTAAACATGTAAGGTACAGGGTCTGATTCTCACATGTGTTAATTGGCTATTCTTAAAATGTCCGCCAAGGGCAGTTAGCCTAGTATGAAGTACTTTTTTCTCCTCTGCCTGACAACCATTGAGTCTCCTCCCACCAGATTTGAGTAAATTTGTTCTCTAGGGGTGAGGATTTTTATGTTCCTCAGATTTGCTAGGGTGAGAACTGTCAAAAAGAGCCATCATTCAAGCAAATTATGGGGAGTTTGCTCTGCTCACTAGCATCCTGGTTATGACAGCATTTTGTATAATTGCTTTAACTCCTCCCCTTGTGTGATAACATGGACACCTACATCACCATAGGGACTGACTTTTCCCATCCAACAGTTCATATCATGCTTCCACATGCATGACTGCCAAGGACTACTGTCATTGCTTTGGGTGGTAATGCCCATTTCATCTCTGCACCAACCCCTGCCCACATTACTCCATCCTTACCCTCTATCAAGATTATGTCTGCAAACAGTGGCTAAGACTGTCTAGCAGCCACCTCCCCAAGGATGGGCAAAACCCTTTGTCCCATGCTGTACCAAGTGACTGAGCCACTAACTGAACCCACATCACCCGAGTTATAATTAGGGATTTGTACCTGTATGCCACAGGCATAATTTAATAGAAGCAGTTTTCCCTTACCGTCTTACATACCTTCATCCTTAAATATGAGGAGACAGTGGTTGCACTCTGCTCACCTTCAATCCATCTTTAACCAGTCACACCCATGATACTCCACACTACAGTTCCACATACCCTTATTATCATCAGCAAATCACCACATCACACACATCTGTGCACAGGAGTTGCCCCTGTGCTTTCCTTATCACAAAAACACCCAGACCAAAAACCCATACCAACTTACCTACCAAAACAGTCTGAAAGAACTCCTATCTGAGTGTCAGAACCCACTTTCCTTTCTTTGTATTCTTCTGTAGTTCACACATGTACATAAGACAGGTTTCTCACCATTTCTCAACTTTTTGCCCCTTAGCTCACATGAAAACCTCTTTTGACCTTCAATATCCATACTCAAACCTTCTTTCTGGCTCTTTCACCCAACAACTTCCAGTGGCTCAGCATCTCTCTTTAAACTCACATACCATTATTTGTTGCTAGGTGTACTCTTCATCTTCCACAATGCATCCTCATTTTTAGCATCAATAATCATACCTCCTGGATGCCCTTAGCTCCTTTCTTGTAGACGTCAGACAAAGCATCCCATGATTAATTCCACAGATTTCTCAACCCTCTACAGTCATCACATATACAACTGGTTAGCGCCCTGACCCCTACATGTGCATGAAATGTGGCATATCCCCCAGCTGCCATACCCTAAATTTCCTTTTTACCTTATACCCGCCTGTGTAATGAACCACCTCTGTAGTAGATGCGTATACATGTTTAAGAATGGATCAGCTATCCTCAATACCTGACTTTCAAAAAACAAGAAATCTCCGTGGTATCCCAGAAGTCTCAAAACAACCCACTAAAGTGTAGTGGGCCTAAAAACAAAACAGTGTAAGAAACTTCTCTGTGTGGAAGATTTTCAGTCCATATATTTCTAGTTAATCACTGTATATTAATCAGATCAAACAATAGTAGTAGAAGTAGCGAACGTAAACTCGTCAAGTCAAAAAGTAATAATAGAAAATATATAATTCTACAGCAATACTAAGTATTCAAAAGTAATCCAAGCAAGGCAGGCAGTCTGTTTCCAGTCGAAAATCCTTTATTAAGTACACAGACAAGCGATCCAAGTAAAACAAAAATAGAGTAATAATTTCCTCACAAGCTTTCTAAATATATATATACTTTTTATCAGGCATGGGAGTGGTTTATTGTGCTGTAAAACAAAGTGTTATTGGTACACATGTTAAATTCACATCCTTTCCCCCATCAGTGTGACATTCGAGCTGGTCCTGCCCTACCTAGTGGCTGTCATAATAATATATAGCCCTAATGTACTTTAATGGTACATCTTATTTAACCAAATTATTAAGTAGATTATTAAGTCTGTGATTTTATACAAGGCAATATACTGCATGGCTGGAAATATATCAACCTTAGTTCATTTTGCAATCAAAAATTATATATAAATATATACATATACATTTTGCATGTAAAAATCAGTTTCTATTTTCATAACCTATTGTTAACAAAGATCGCTTTCGTCCTTCTAGACTTCTTCAGGTCTGTGTACAAGAACCCTAAAACCTATATAATTGTATAATTAGTTAGTATTGTTATTACCATCATTTTGAATAAAGTGGAAAAAAGAGAACCAGAAAAAAATAAAAATAAAAAAATATATATGTATGATGATGGAAACAAAATATACACTTAAATTTCAAATGATTTAAAATGGTATTTAAAACCAATTTGCAGAAAAAAAATAAAATAAAATACAATTAGTCATGTAAACAATGTGGCAATTTTTTAAGTTCCAGTGCACTTTTAATTGAACCGTAGTAGTTTAGTCCAGGCTTTCTAAAAGAGTTCAGCTTTAATTGCCACATGAGTTCATGTTTCTTCAGAATATTCGGGATGTCTCCTTCAAGATCTCCCATGTCTATGCAATCCAGGATCTGGAACTTAAAACCTGTGTGTCTTTTATGAAGAGAAAGGTGTTTATCTAGTGCATTATTTTTACATCCAGAGCGGATTTCTGACAGATGACTTGAAATCCTTTGCTTGAATTTATTTACAGTCTTGCCCACATAGAATGCATCACATTCATTACACTCTGCCCTGTAAATTACTTTTTTAGTGTTACAGTCACCCCCTGCACTGGTTTTAATGGTCTTCTTTAAATAAGGGCAATAAAAACTATCACCTTGCTGTATAAATATACAACATGTACAATTAGTTTCACATCTTTTAGTGCTTTTCTCACATGGTCTAGGTTTAAATTCAACAAAACTTCTAATATTCCTGGCCTTCCTATAAACAAATGATGGGGCTTCACCTAAGATGTTAATCAGAAAAGGGTTTACTGTGACAATGTCCCAGTTTTCTTCAATACTATTTTTGATACTGTGATAATCCAAAGTGTATGTCAGGATGCAGCTATATTTGCATTTGTTATTCTCTGTGGGATTACTTAACATTTTTCTACTGGGGAGGTTGAGTGAAGGTGCTTCAGTCCTTTTCAGTTCTATAATGGGTTCCAGGATGTTTTTTAACATCTGACTTTCATAACCTTTCAATGGAAAATCATTCTCTAAGTTGTTCAGGTTTCTCAAAAATGGTTCCATCTCTGTGGTAATTCCAGCTAATCTATAGCCTTGGGATTTCACTACATTATACTTGGTTTTTGTAGGATGTAGACTTTTACTGTGGAGTAATAAGTTAACCCTCGTTGGTTTTCTGAACCCCCTTCCTGAAGTTTACCTCTTCCCATAGCTGTACTTCAACCACTTTCTTAGATATGCAGATTTCCAAGGACACCAACAATAACAGAATCACCACTGATCTATTCAGAAAACCAACGAGGGTTAACTTATTACTCCACAGTAAAAGTTTACATCCTACAAAAACCAAGTATAATGTAGTGAAATCCCAAGGCTATAGATTAGCTCGAATTACCACAGAGATGGAACCATTTTTGAGAAACCTGAATAACTTAGAGAATGATTTTCTAGTGAGAGGCTATGAAAGTCAGATGTTAAAAAACATCCTGGAACCCATTATAGAACTGAAAAGGACTGAAGCACCTTCACTCAACCTCCCCAGTAGAAAAATGTTAAGTAATCCCACAGAGAATAACAAATGCAAAAATAGCTGCATCCTGACATACACTTTGGATTATCACAGTATCAAAAATAGTATTGAAGAAAACTGGGACATTGTCACAGTAAACCCTTTTCTGATTAACATCTTAGGTGAAGCCCCATCATTTGTTTATAGGAAGGCCAGGAATATTAGAAGTTTTGTTGAATTTAAACCTAGACCATGTGAGAAATGCACTAAAAGATGTGAAACTAATTGTACATTTTGTATATTTATACAGCAAGGTGATAGTTTTTATTGCCCTTATTTAAAGAAGATCATTAAAACCAGTGCAGAGGGGTGACTGTAACACTAAAAAAGTAATTTACAGGACACAGTGCAATGAATGTGATGCATTCTATGTGGGCAAGACTGTAAATAAACTCAAGCGAAGGATTTCATGTCATCTGTCAGAAATCCGCTCTGGATGTAAAAATAATGCACTAGCCAAACACCTTTCTCTTCATAAAAGACACACAGGTTTTAAGTTCCAGATCCTGGATCGCATAGACATGGGTGATCTTGAAGGAGACATCCCGAATATTCTGGAGAAACATGAACTCATGTGGCAATTAAAGCTGAGCTCTTTTAGAAAGCCTGGACTAAACTACTACTGTTCAATTAAAAGTGCACTGGAACTTAGAAAATTGCCACATTGTTTACATGACTAATTGTATTTTATTTTATTTTTTTCTACAAATTGGTTTTAAATACCATTTTAAATCATTTGACATTTAAGTGTATATTTTGTTTCCATCATCATACATATATTTTTTTTTATTTTTATTTTTTTCTGGTTCTCTTTTTTCCACTTTATTCAATATGATGGTAATAACAATACTAACTAATTATACAATTATATAGGTTTTTAGGGTTCTTGTACACAGACCTGAAGAAGTCTAGAAGGACGAAAGCGATCTCTGTTAACAATAGGTTATGAAAATAGAAACTGATTTTTACATGCAAAATATATATGTATATATTTATATATAATTTTTGATTGCAAAATGAACTAAGGTTGATATATTTCCAGCCATGTAGTATATTGCCTTGTATAAAATCACAGACCTAATAATCTACTTAATAATTTGGATAAATAAGATGTACCATTAAAGTATATTAGGGCTATATATTATTATGACAGCCACTAGGTAGGGCAAGACCAGCTCGAATGTCACACTGATGGGGGAAGGGATGTGAATTTAACATGTGTACCAATAACACTTTGTTTTACAGCACAATAAACCACTCCCATGCCTGATAAAAAGTATATATATATTTAGAAAGCTTGTGAGGAAATTATTACTCTATTTTTGTTTTACTTGGATCGCTTGTCTGTGTACTTAATAAAGGATTTTCGACTGGAAACAGACTGCCTGCCTTGCTTGGATTACTTTCGAATACTTAGTAATGCTGTAGAATTATATATTTTCTATTATTACTTTTTGACTTGACGAGTTTACAATCGCTACTTCTACTACTATTGTCTGATCTGATTAATATACAGTGATTAACTAGAAATATATGGACTGAAAATCTTCCGCACAGAGAAGTTTCTTACACGGTTTTGTTTAATACCTGACTTTCCTTACTTCTTTTTTCAGAAAGCCTCTTTCCCAATTCCTTCCCTAATACAAGGACTATGCTCAGCAACATACCTAGGGTGTGGCTTTAGGAGCATTCCACCCTGGGTGCAAGCAATAAGGGGGTATATTTTCTGGGATGAAAGGGGTGTTTTTTCCTGTCTTAAGCTGTTGAGGGCATGATTGACAGCTGCCCAGTGGTACAGTAGTGCAGCCCTGGTGTTCAGAAAGGAATGCCGATATTATATTTGCAATCATGGTTGAAGTGCTGATGCACTGAAGTGCTTTCTGTGTAGCATTTTAACTGTAGCAAACATTTGCTACAGGTTTCACAACAAATAGATTTATTCCCCTCAACTTTGAGAGGATCATAGTGGAATTTATTTAGGTCATGAAGTAGGTGAAAAAGGTTTGCATTTGAGAAGTCCCTAGTCCCTAAAGTCATAGGTATTTGGAGTAGAAGTACCACCAGTTACAAAAAGGTGACTGATTTATGATCTGATTTAATGAGGGAGGGTGACGTATATGTAGGTGTACAAGAAGGTTTCATACTTGTGAAGATCATATCAGAGGTAATTAGGCCCCTAGGATGATGAACTAGCTGTACAAGGCAGTTATCATTTTTGATGTGAAGGAAACATAGTAAGTTGACTATCTGAGGTGTAGGTCAACCAGTTTCAACCAGTTTATTGATGGATAGTTGAAGTCCCTCACCATAAAGGCATTGGGGATTTTTGCTAAGGCATTAAGATAGTTATTTTGGCACTCAGATAAGAGGGTGATTGACCTAAGTGCTCTATAACTTGCTATGAAATGGTAATTAATCTTGCTTAGTGTGATTTAGCCATCGAGTAGTTCAAATTTGGGGCATTGAAAAATCAGTCATGAGATGAAGGTATCCTTGATAAATACTGGTACTCTTCCACAATTATCAGTAGCTCTGAAGACAGGATGTACACAAAACCCAAGAGTCAAGGGAGGGCTTTCTTACCTTTGAAACCATGTTTCTATAATTACACATGTATAAGCATGTTCAAGTTGCAGGAGGGTCAAGTCTTAGGATTTTTTTTTTGTTAAAACTTCTGGATTGTGAAGAGGCAACTTGATGTGTGCAGTCTTGAAAATGTCTTCTTACCCTGAGGTATAACAATCTTAGAGTTGTTGTTTATTAGTAGTGGGGGGTTAAGGGTGTTGGGAAAAAGCCCCCTGCAAAAAATACTTTAATACTTTTACAGAAAGTTTTGAGCTCAGTTGTTGTACCTAGTAATTACATGTTAGTGCTCACACTTTTCAGTGTCAATCCCAAGTTTCAAGATTTTGTTTTTGTCATGCAGGTAGCAGAAGAGCAAATTATAAGGTAGGATAGAAATAGATGTGTATATACTTTTTTGCAGAAAATGAAAAAGACATCGACTAATGATAGTGAAGTTGTTAGATAAGGGATGGAGAAGTGCAGACAGATAAAATAACTGATTAGTGTTGTTCAAGATTATATTTTAGAAGAATAAATAGAGAAGAAATGGCAGGAGATAATAACATTTGAAAAGAAACTTCAGTGATAGAAAGTAAGGGATTAATAATTGCTACAGACATTTGAGTGAAGTTAAGAAATTAAGAAAGCACAAGTGATGAGAAAAGATAATTCATCATGTAAGAATGTTTTAGATTCCACTATCTGTAAGCAACTGGATGATTGGCAGATAGTATTAAATAACAAGGTTTAAATAATTGCAAGGATGGGGATATATATGAAAGGGTAGATGATGAATGGTCGCAATTTCAATCCTACCACTGTCACCAAGTAGTGTCACAGGTAGGGGTATGAACTTGATTCCTGACGTGTTGTTACCGATATCAAGAGAGCACAGGGATTACAGAGCCCAGATCTACACAGTTGCCACTCAAATGTGTATGAAAAAGGGTGAGTGTCCTTAAGTGCTTTTCGTAATTGTGTACTACTGCCTTTGTTTATGACCACACCTTTTCTACACTGTCATCTCCAAAACAGGCCCTCAGACTTAGTCAAATACTGTCGACTGCCAGTTTACCAACAGTAACTAAAATTTAACCAAACTATTTTTCATAAACCTACACAATCACAGCATTTCCCAGATGGAGCTACTTATACAACACAAGTGATGTTAATCCTTACCTGTATTCACAGTACATTGATACCAAACAGACTGCTAATCTGATATCAGGACTTAGTTATTGATCACTCTTTTTACTGAGCAAGCCAAGATTATTTTTATAATAGCTAATGGCCAAACAGTCTCTTTCTGTTTAAAAGACAGGTAAGCAAAAGTCACACCAATGCCATGAGAATATTCTTCACTAGAAAAATAATACATAAGCAATAGAGTGGTCGAATGAACAAATCAAAATGCTTTACTTTTAAACAATTTGATTTTACATAAACAGTTGTTGCAGTTTGACAAGGAAAAGAAATAAAAGGTTTTATATGGAAAGACTGTTGATCGAAATACTCTAATCGCATCTGTAGATCATATTTTGAATTACCTATGGTTAAAGATTGCAGTCCCAGGATATAAATATAGTACATTGAATGTATAGCCCAAGCTTCTTCTTGTAGCTTTCCCTGCCATTTAGGATTCTAAAACCTACAAATAATAGTCTCAGACAAACCAAAAGAAAAGTAGATGTGGTGAAGTACATTGTTCAGTAGTTAGACAGCTTCTACAAAATCTCAATAATAATCTGAGGAAAGAAAAAGGAAAAAGGGCATCAGTGGTTATAATGCAGCACATTCCACTGAAGTTAGAAATATTTCAAACTAGTAGTTCAGTGATATTCATAAATATTGGGCACGTGTCTATGTAATTACAAAATAGTCCAACTGAAGTACTGAGATGTAGCCCAAAGCTGGTTAACAATGTAATCAATGTAATAACAGACAACTAACAATAGAGAAAGGAACAAATTAGAAATGTGCATGGCGGCAGCCGTGACCCAAGGAGCCCGGAAGCATGCTTGTAGCATGCCACAATGATGTGCATTCACACACATAATGAATTGCTGCTACAAGATCAGCAGAGAGATATTATAAGGACTTCTCAGCAAGTCCCTACAAATTTGTAGTCATAAAGGGGAAGGAAATGGGTGTACAGGACAGTCAAAAATTAAGACAAGCAAGCAAAGGAATACACAAAAGATCAATTGGAATGGAAGAGTAGGATGGGGTAAATGAAGTAAGTGTAATTTTTGGGGGGTCAAATATCCATTTTTTAAGAACGGTAGAGTGAAAAGTAATAAGGGAAAGGTGTGGGCTGGGAAGTAAGTATAGGGATGGTAGCAGGAGCAGAGAAACAAACAACAGAACAGAGACAAAGACTAAAATTAGAGGTGCTGGCACAGAATAAGTGGGGACACAAAGGAGAGATACAAGCAAACAGAGGGCAATTGATGTTGTGAAGGACTGGGCTACAAACAAGGGAGGGAAGTGAAACACATGGAAGGGGAACATCATGATGAAGGGATAGTGTTGAGCAACAGCTGATATTAGCATTGCCTAGTACTGCACCCAGTCAGATGTTATTCATATCAGGACTGCCTCCCCACTGAAGCCACCTGCTGCCGGTGCCCTGATGGGTAGGGTCAGGCAGTGGTGCAACTTTGTCAGCTGCACAAGGGAATTCTCAAAACAGCCAGTTAAGATATCAAGCTGCCAGTCTACCATTGCCATGAGCACATCCTCCATTTCCTACCAGATTTCTTATTGTGACCTACTGGCAGTACCTACAGACAGAGAGATGACACCCCTCCACTGGTTGCAAACCACTGGAGGCCACTGTGTAACCTTCCAGGTCACCCCTACCAAGTGACCTTCTTCACCTTAAAAACAGGTAGACCTAGAGGCAGCTAAAGGCCCAGCAAGGGATAGCAGGTCAGGCTGATGGTGAAGTGACCACTGATACTACCCAACAACCATAGCCATGGCCACAACTGTGACAGACACTACATAAAACAGAAACATAAATGGAGAAAAATAAAACAAAAGCAACAAGGAAATAGAAATAAAGAATAGTGAGAGAGAGTGAATCATAAGAGGTAAAAACATTAGCAATACTGTCTAATAATGTCCGTCATTAAAGTTCTTGGATGAATAAACTGTTGCTGAGTATGCATAACAATGTAGGTGATGACTCTGACCTGCTAAATCAAAAGGTACTATTACAGGCAGTGTGTCAAACAAGGAATAGGATGACATGGGATCTAAGCAGTCCTCCTGTGTGCATATGAGGAGAATAATGCATGTGATGCAATAGTTGACTGCAAAGAGCAGGGAAAGGTGGACTGGAAAACCATCTGTGCACTGTTTTAAGGCAAAGGAAAATGCAAGGATTTGGTGTATATGGACTAGACTATTGAGGCCTGCACAGCATCATGCAATCCATGTCTATGGGAGCTGCCAAAACATTGGTCATGTAGTCTAATATATGCAGTCCAGCAGTACCCAATAGAGTATGCTACTATGTGTGGCATGTTCAGGGTATGCTAGGTAGAAGTGGCATGGGCAGGGGGCCTTCAAGAGAGAGTGCATGAAGTATGCCAAGCAGTCTGACCAGTGTGCTGTGTAGAGATGACTTAGCTATGGCAATGAACATAGCAATTTAGGGAGCCAAATCCCACAGATGTGATGTAGAATATGGCATGAGGTATGTAGGAGATCCAGGCACTGTCAGGCCACTAATCAACACCTTCACACCGATGACACTTCACAGATGTATAGTGGGAGGGACAGCAAGACTGCCTGCATGTAATCTGAATCTGTAACAGGCAGAGGATCATTTTCTAATGTTAGCAACAATGTAAGAATACACAATTCTACAGGCATCAGATATGTCTGGAGCTATAAAATTACCTGCATGCACACACCCCTGTGTATGGAAAGTCATCCAGCATCCCTCTGAAGTGTCATCTTGTTGTCCTTCAACTCTCTAGGAACTGTAAAATATAAAATAAAAAGAGACTATTCATAAATCTAATGTCCATGATTTGCCTGGGCAGTTTAGGCTAAATTACAGTACAATGCACATGTAGTGAGCAGTTATTGTAAAACAGTGGTGCCCTTTACCTAACATCCTCTTCTCATTGTCAAAGATATTCAAGGTGGCACCTATTCAGGTCACTGTAATGGTGCCTGCACTACACATCAGAGTGTGTGATATAGGTGGCAGCACTCAGCACAATATAATTGCAGTGCCAGGCACCCACTTTGTACTGGGAACCCCGATAAAAGGTCCCCAGCAGGTGCTCCAGGAGATCACTGTTTATGAGGAACAGAAAAATCTTTGATTCTTTAATGCACCAATGGGGATCCATGGCACAATCACTACCCTCATAAGTCATTGCCACTTTACAGGTCATAATCTTAAGGAAAATTGTAGTCCATTTATTTCAACATGTGATTCGGAGGTGATGTAATGCAAATCAATAAACACCAAGGCAACGTGAGAGCATGTAATGCAACCAAAATGATTTACTAATTGTTAACTAGTATAGAGCATTGATCTACATGGAACATTTTAGATGCATCTCAGGAGCACTGTCTGATTAACCACTAGATCCAAGGATTTAAATTTTGCTTGTGATATAAATAAAACATGCTTGTGCAGCAGATATGTGTCTCAGAGGATTCCTATGATCTAGAACAGGCTCCCTATCCATGTGAAGCAGACTCCATCCATGACCCTATTTAAACATAATCTTGACCAATGGATGGGAAATCAGAAATTCACTCAGGGCTGGACCCTGTGTGGCTGATAGACAGAGGCAAACAGTAATGCCCAAACTAACATAACCCCATAACCTCTAGAAACTTAGTAACATACCCCCCACCTATTAAATTCCCACCATACATAGGAACACAATTGGATTGGACTGCATGGCTAGGCTTATAAAGTTCCTGGTGGTCATTAGCCTGGTATATACCTGTGAACCTATGAACCTGAATGACTTGCACAGACTCACACTTAGGCAAATGAAAGATGTAGGACTCAAACACTGGAACACAGAAAGCAGATCATTTACATTTCATAGCCATAATCTGAGCTATTTGCCAGTGGTGCATAAATACCCGGTGTGTCAGTGAGGGGTTTGGAGTGTATATGACATGATGACCTAAGTGTATGTAGGCACGTAGCCTATACACTCCCAAAGCTCAGTGAATGATTTGCTGTACAGTGTTTCAACAGGCTATGGCACATCTTACCACACTTGAGTCCCTGCAGGAGTCATTGATCCACCCAGACATGCACCATGCATTTTGCAGCCTTTCATGCATTTGAACAGTCAGGGATGAGTCTCGTTGCGCAGCCTCGGTCCAGTACACATTGCTTAAAACATGTTATTCAGGAATATTTACCTATGATGGACTCTAGCAGAATTGCCATGCCATGACCCTCAAAACTGTGAGTTAAATACAGCCACAGCCATGCTAGTGCTCCTGGCACTCTGTAAATTTGTTAAGGCTTCGGAGACTGCGACTACAGCTAAACAGGATGCACAGATCTACAACTGCTGTTATAAGGGTGCAGGGAGAATGTGGGCAGAATGTCTGGGTAACATAATTGCCACCTGATTGTTGCTGTAGTGGGAGTAGGAGGGTATGGTCCACACTTGACTGCTAAATGGGGGCAGCAGTTTCACGATGATTTGTTATTCAGCTTTGCTGTCTACTACCACATTGTCTTACTGATATCAGAATTATCTTTGATGGAATTAGAGTACAGCAACATGGGGAATTTAGGAGAGTAAACTGGCTGTTGTTGTACTTGTTTTAGGAGGAATTGGTTAGTGTGTTATTCAGCATCACAGTCAGCTGTAATAGTGATACTGGTAACGGAATGAAGTGATAGAAGCAGGGTGATTCACACTATATGTGGGAGGGGAAAATAGTGCAAAAATGTGTCTGTTGTGAGAGGGAGACAGTGAAAGGAATAATTTGGAAAGAGGAGTAGTAAATGTGCAACATGTTGTGGTGGGCAGGGAGGATCTTAATGACTTTTATGTGCATCATGTTATCTGGGGGCCACTACGGGGGTTGCACATGACTGGTACTCAAGGATACCTTGCAGGTGACCTCCAGCTCCTGTTGTGCTAATGCCTACAAAGGCAAGATAGCACACACCATTGGACAGTGGCCAGGCTGTCACCATGCATGTTGTTTGACTGATAGTGTTTGTTTTGGGAAGGGGGGACAACAAAAGGTAACAGAGGTTGCAGACCACCACCAGGGGCACAGACGAGGTATATGTGTACACAGGTGTCATCATTCACATGTGTGGTGGAGGCCACCCTCCTTATTGTATGGGAACATGCTACACTGATCACATGTATGGATGCAGTGGCATCCACATACACTGCCATAACAGGTTTCACAGATGGATACTGCATACTGTGTTGCTGTAGAGGCATGCCTGCAATTAGCTTCAGCCTGCTGCCTCATGGCAATGATCTGTTGTGATGGCCCGTGCCTCTGGGTGGGTAGGTATTGCATAGTCTGTGCACACTTGGACAGTGAGGTAGAGTGCTGTACTGTGGCTGTAGCAGCCATCACTGGCCATCCACTCTATACCTTAACATTTACATATTGTGATGGCTCCTAAAGACAGAGCAATGGAAAAGTTCTTCCAGGCAGAGACTGACATCTGGCTGCAGGCCTTCTGTGAATATGGCCTTCAGATTTTCCTAACTACCCTGATCCCATTAAGTAGCTTACTTAACAGATTAGCTATGGTTACAATTTAGTTCCCAGAAACTAACTTTATTTAAAGACTTCTCATCAATTTTTTGATAACTTAAAACTGTATAGGTCATCAGTTGAGGAGTTAAAAGCACAAATACAAATGCTTAAACTTTCTCAGATGATATAAGAATGACATTTGGTCTTGATAGATTTGCAGAAGTAACATTTAAAGCAGTAAATCTGCAGCACCAAGAAAATATCAGCCTGGGAAAGAAATTTGATTCAAAGGAACATGAGTGGGTGGGTAGTGTATAAATATTTCAGACAATGTAGGATTGGCAATAAAACATGAACAAATGAAAATAAAGTTCAGTAAGGAATATTTCAGAAGACTAAAACTAATATTGAAAACTGCCTTGACATCTAGGAATAAAGTCCAAGCTTTAAATCAATTTGCTATTCCTGTTTTAAATTAATATTTTTTGAGTGATTGACTGGCTCCAAAAGTATTGGCTCAACTGGGCATGAAAACAAGAAATGTTTCATGCTTCTCAAATGATATATAAAAATCAGTATATAACAAGATGTATTTGTCACTCAGAACAAGGTATTGGACTCCTCCAAATTGATTACATGTCTAGGTCTGCAATCATGATAATGCATACATTTCCACTGACCTTATCAGATCCAAACATCCTAAGATGACATGTTTGCTTAGTTCATCAGTAGCTTTTGGGCAGAGTATAGGTGCCATAGCATTACATACTTCCTACATAGTATAAAAATTAAGAGAGTTGTGACCAACCATGTATGTACACACATACAAGGTAGATATAGTTAAGGCACAGACTGTTATTCCTACTCATGAAGTGCTCCAACCTCTGTGCCAGCTGTTGGTCATGATCATGTTAGTGATATTCCTCAGAGCAGATGCTGCCAGGGAGAGGGAAGTGTGCAGTTGGTGCACATACATACTCTGGGGACACTGGACTTGTCACAGAGAAATATACACAATGTGGCAACATTTGCAGGCACTGTGTCCACCCACATGACACCTGGCTAGTCATCACACACTTGTGTAGACCTACTCACACTAGAGACATCACCACCTCCCTGCGTAATCTTCCAAGCTAGTCACATTCACCAGGCCATCTCTCTCTCTCTCACACACACACACACACACACACACACACACACACACACACACACACACACACACACACACACACACACACACACAAACACACATTGTTAGCATCCCCTAATCACTCGTTAATGCCCATTGCCTTCATCTGCCAGCAATGCGTATGATGACAGCTGTTCCCTACCCTTATTGCACTGTCACCAGAGTAGGCTGTGTCTGATGCATGTTGAGGCCAGCCCATGCACAGTATAGTGTAGCCTCATTGTAGTATTGTATGCACCATTGTTTCTATTTGTGATATTTAATCTGGCTGATAGCTGTGAACCAAGATATTGCCTCTTAGCCAGTTCAATGGCTATAGTGAGACCTCTGCATTGCATGGTCTACCCTGCTATTCAGTCCTCCACAAACTCCTTATCAGATTCCTCCTGTACTACTAGCTATGGCAAATCTCTCAAGGCACTCCTAAAAATGGAGAACATCGATATCTGTGCAGTAACTGAGACCTGGTTCAAGGCTCCAGAGAGCACCCCTGCAATACCAGGCTACAACTCTTACCACACTTTTCGGCCACCAAACCAGGACCAAAACACTAAAGGTGGAGGAATGTCCATATTCACCAAGAATATTCACACCTCCAGGCTAGTTGCCCAACACAATGCATCTGAAATTCTCCTGGTGCAACTAACACTAGGTAAGACTGCAATCCAAATTGTAGCTTGCTACAGATCCCTCACTATGCCCCAAGATTCTCACTACACCTTTCTAAACATACTGGAAAATATTAAGATACAACCAAACACCCTAATACTGGGTGATTTCAACTACCCTGCCATTAACTGGGAAAACTACTCAGGTACCAACACCTTTTCCTAACGGTTCTTGGATTTCATAAATTCCAACACCCTGGAACAAATAATCCACTGTCCCACCAGGGGCTCCAATATTCTAGACCTGGTCATTATCAACATGGGAAATAGATGCTCCACACCAGTTTTCACCCCCTCATTGGTCAGGTCTGACCATAAGCAAATCACCCTTGACATCCACATCCCACCCCCACCCCCCAATAAGGAAACCTCTGTAAAAAAAACTTCTCCAAAGCCAACTTCATGCTACTCAAGTCAGAAGTGACAAACTTCATGACACCCATGCAGACGGGAGCTGAAAGTTCGACTGCTGAATCCTACACTAAAGCACTGTATGAGCACATCCAGTCATGCATGAATTGTGCCATCCCAAATAGAACCAGGACTCTCTCCTCCAAAAAAGGAAGCCAATCTGGTGGTCCCCTGCCATAAACAAACTATACAACAGAAGAAAGAAACTACTGCAGAAAAGAGGAAAATCCCAGGAAGCAAAAAACTCCCTTACCAGCCTCAGTAAGAAGCTGAGATCCCTCATAAAATCCTCCAAAGCTAGTTACGAAAATAAAATTGCCAGAGATTCCAAAGACAACCACAAGGCATTCTATAGTTATGTCAATAATCTAAATGGCAATGCTCAGATATGCTCTGAACTACAACAGAATGGCATTAAATATACTGATCCCAAGGATATTGCCAATATCCTGGCAGATCGATTTAGTGCCAACTTCACCCCCCTCTCACCCCCTAAAGGGCCCATCTCAATACCGAAAGATTCCCAAATTCCGGTAATCATGGCCACACAGGTAGAAAATGCACTCTCCAAAGCTAAGAATACAGCATCCATGGGACCGGATGACATCCTGGGATGTGTACTACATGAACTACAAAATGAATTGGCACCTCACCTAAGTGTCATGTTTAATCAAAGCCTCACCTCAGACTTCGTGCCCACTGAGTGGTGCACAGCTACAGTTAACCCACACCACAAGGGGGAATCCAGCTTGGATCCCAGAAACTACCTTCTCATCTGTCTAATGAGCCTGATCTGCAAGGGCATGGAATGCATTATCATGGAACTTATAAACAAAGACATTGGCAGCCTTCAGACACTGGAACCCACTCAGTTTGGGTCATGAAGGGCTGATCTTGTCTCCTAAACCTGATTGACTTCTTCAAATCCATCTCCAGAGACGTGGAGAAGGGTAAGGTGTTCTACACAGCCTATCTGGACCTCACCAAGGCCTTCAACACTATCACCCACTCTGGAATCATAGATAAACTTACTAAGCTGGGCATTAATCCCTACATCACTCAATGAGTTGCCAACTGGCTTATAGACAGAACCCAGACTGTAAAAGTAGCTGACTCCAAATCCAGCTCCAGACAAGTGACAAGTGGAGAACCTCAGGGTTCAGTCCTGGGACCGCTCTTGTTTGGCATCTACTTCTCTGAAGTACAGGCCAACACCAAGGGGTTCTGGCTAACAAAGTTTGCAGATGACTGGAAAATTGGAGCCATTATTGAATCCCTGAATGATGTGGATATTCTACAAAAGGGCTTACAGAAGCAGGTGATTGGTGCCAGAGCCAGGGGCTCAAGCACAATGCCAAGAAATGTATAGTTATCAACTTTGGGAAAAAACATGTACCCATGAATTACTACATGTGTGGCAGTACAGTAAACACCGAAAGTGTGATAAGAGACTTAGGGACACAGGTGGACAGTGGTCTCACCTTCGATAACCACATTGCCACAACAGTCAGGAAATCCTTCTATGTGGCACACCTCATCACTAAGAGCTTTTCATCCAGAAAAAAGGAGGTCATTGTTCCACTGTACTCATCCCTCATTAGACCCATTATAAAGTACAATGCCCCATTTGGTATGTACCTCACAAGACATCTGCAACAGCTGGAAAGGCCGCAGAAATACCTCACTAAAAGAATCACAGGCCTAAATCAGATGCCCTATGCTGACCATCTAAAAAACCTACAGCTATAGTCTGTGGCATATCATCTACTCAGAGGCAATCTTTGCTTAACATACAAGGCCATGTCAAACCCTGAGCTGTTGGACATGCTCCACTTAAAGAAATCCCAATCCCTCAGAGCCACATGCTCCAGGGATCGAAACCTTGTCATCACAATGAACAAAACATGATGGAGGGATAGGTTCCTGACCCAGAGACTCCCCATACTCTGGAATAGACTGCCCATACCTGTCAAGCAGAGCACCTCCTTGGCCCTCTTCAAAAGGAACCTTGACGATTGGATGGGAGATAGGAAATTCACCCCGGGGATTACATCAGTTAGACAAGGGTCCAGGGAAGTAAATATTGTGGGAAGAAATATCCAGGGAATCGTTATTGCTAGGCTTGTATAGGCCCTAGAGCCGATAGCCTAGTACCAACCTATGAACCTATGAACTCTTCACCCCTGATGGCAATACACTGCTGTAGCTGTCTGCATGCTAACATGTTATGTGACAGTGCGCACAAAGCAAATATCTTGCTGCAAGTTTTCAGAGCATACTGCAGCATGCAACCAGAGGCATATAAGCAGTGAGGAATAAGCCTTCATTTGTCCAAACATAACTCCCAATGGTTCAGGTCTGAAATAATGTGATGTTGTAGGCATTATCTGCCATGGCCTGTAGGTTTTGTATGGGTAACATTAGACAAGGCATCAGCAATTAGATACTCCTGAGAGAATTCACCCTATACAAATTGCTGACATAAGTTGCATGAGTATAGGATGTGGGAATTATGGGCACTACTTAAGTGGTGCACTGACAGATTGTATATTATACGTTGTGAATTGCAGAACACCTGGTAGTCGATAGAGAGGAATCTCTTATTCTTGATATATCATTGTCCCTGTGTCCCATGTGAGCCTTTATTAGAATGTGCGTGCAATCAATGGCACCAAGTACCATAGGAAAATAGGCCATGTCATAAAATGCCTGCATGGTGTTGTTTCTCTCCTCTGCTGTATGTGGAAATCACATACATTCCTTCATGTGTTATGGCATGGTATCAACAAACTAGTGTAGTATCCATGAGAGAGATGTCTAGGGATACACCCCCTGTGTCCTCCACTGGATACTCAGAGGTCGCTGTAACAAAAATTGTCAATGCTATGTATACTTTGTTGTCCAAAGGAATTGATATTCACGTCATTTTCAGTTCCTGTACGGTTTCTCTTTCCCTTCATTTTAGTGGTCTAGAATGTTAGGCATGGTCTGGCCATTTGCATACCATGACAGCTACAGTATTTATAGACCTCATGTTATCTTAACTATGTCTCTGAATCACCTCAATGCTACATGTCACAGTTCATCAGACAGTTTTACTTTTATCACTGCACTATTTGTTTCTGAATCTCTAGCCTTCCTTTTGAAACAAGCTGCAGAATGCTTGTGCAATAATGTTTCATGATAATGCAATGCAACTTTTGAAGAAACAACCAAGCAGCGAGTAAATGATCTTAAAAAAAACATTCAAATTATTAAAAGAAAAAAATGACACAATTTATATATCTAAGGAAATATAGAACTTTTTTTTACATTTTTAATTCCAAGATAATATGTATCATCTGACAGTGTGTTTAAATGTATTTGGAAAAAAGGGAATAAAAGCTATTGATAAACCAAGCCCTTTGCTTAGGCTTAATGCCGATTATATGATTACCAAGATTTTATTTTATTTATTTATTTATTTATTTGCAGTTGGTTTACCAGGATAGTCCATTGGGCCAAAAAGAACCCATTTTCAATGGAGTCCTGGGGAGAAAAGCTCCAGAAAAATATAGATTACAGTAGGTATTATACATGCTTAAACATTATAAACTTTCAAGTAGACAAGTTTAAGTACAATGTACAATGATTACGATTAATTTATACAGTGTTAAAACTAAAAAGGATTATACATAAAATCAAATTTCTAATTTAAAATTCTACTAAAGTTATTTCATAAAGAGAGTTCTCCATGTGAGAGGAAGAGTGTAGAGAATTCTTACACATTCCATGGTTATAGTAGGAATGTAAGAGGTATGTATAATGAGGGGGAGAAATCAAGGGTGTAAGCAGGAGTAGGAGGAAATGGGGATGTTCAGTGTAGTTAAGTAGGGTGGGAGCAAGAGCATTCCCACTGGGAAAGTAGATGTGAATGAAGAGATTTTTTGAACATGAAATGGTTAGAGGTAGTACAGATAGATGGAGGTAGAGAGTTCCAGAGATGAGCTAACCCATGTGAGAGAAGATATTTGCCAGGGGGACGGGTTGGTTTATACACTTCTAGTAGATTTTGGTTGTTGGACCTTAATATTCTATCAGGTATGTGCATTTTAAACACAGAAGAGAGGGAGGGACAGAGGAAGGGGTTGAAAATAAGTTTATGTGCAAGGGATAGTTGTGTATAGGTGAGCTGATGGGGTAGTTCTAGCCATTTTAGTTGTTGGAGAGAGGAGCAGTGGTGGGTGTAAGATTTTTGGTTGGTAGCAAACTTGGCAATTTTATTGTAGCAGGAGGAAATTTGTGTTTTCAGGGAGATTTGTAGGTTAGTTAGTAGTGGAGCTCCATAGAGAAGGGAGGGAATAAGAAAGGAAGTAGAGAGAGTGGTTTTAGTAGCAGTTGTAAGGTAGAGCTTTTGTCGATAGAGCATCCCTAGTTTTTGATGGGTTTTTGTTATGTTTAGTTGTAGATGGGAGTTGAATTTTAGTTGGTTATCAATTTGGACTCCAAGTAGTTTGGTCTCTGTCACTAGTTATAGTGGAATGTTATTCTCACTAGTAATAGAGAAGTTGTTTGTATTGAGAGAGTTGAGTTTAGTAGGGGTGAATATCATTAATTTGGTTTTAGAGGTGTTGACTGCTAGGTGATTTGTTCTCATCCATTGTTCAATGGTTGAAAAGGCATCTTGAGTTAGCTTTATGAGAGTAGGGATAGTTGAGGCAGCACAGATAATGGTTGAATCATCTGCATATTGGATGATATTGGAGAGAGGGATATCTTTGTGGAAATCATTTATAAATATGTTGAAGAGGAGGGGACCTAATATGGATCCTTAAAAGTCAAATTTCTGATAAGGCTCATGTTTGGAAAGGGAGGAGAACATGTGGTAGGAGTTAGAAAATACTTGACAATTGAAAACATATGGAAGGATATATAGAGGGAAGGGGCGGCAAATACCTGGCAACTTTACAGATATTTTAAACGCTTTTGATAATGTCATTTAGAAGCCTTGGAGGAAAACAGTGAAAGCATTTAAATATAGTGAAGAAGTATATTCATATTCAGAAAATACACAGATGGTAAATAACTTTTATAGTAGTAGGACTATGTCTGATAAAGTTATAAACCAAGAGGGACCCTTTGTCTAATTTTAGTTGTCCTTCACTGTCCAATTTGTGAGTTTGATACTTGGATATGTTAGGCTAGTAGGAAAAGTTTGAAAAATAACTGTCAGAAAGAAAGAAAAATAAACTATTCTATACACAGGCAGAAAATTAGAGGTGCTGTTAACAAGGATCCCTAGATAAAAGAGTACAAGCTATGGTAAGAGGTTTAAAATTAAAAATTTGTTTTTCAAGGAAGGGATGCTAGAAGACTAGATGTCTAGCATTTTATGCATTGCAAATTAACATTAGTAGCAGCAACATTGAGAGTGTGAACACCTCTAAGACACAGGTAATGCAGTTGTTCAAGGGACAAAACAGACAGGTATGTAGTGCATATCGATGTGTACTGCAAATGATGATTTCCAAAATGATGGATTCAGAAACATAAAATGGGCACTGGACTGATGATGGGATTATTGGTGGCAGTTACCTATAAACATTTGTTAATTGCCAGCATGCGAGCCAGTGCCTGAAATGCTAGACATCATGACCACACAGCAATCATGGAGGTGTGGAGATTAACTGACATCAGCTCATAGGCCAGCAGACTGTGGACTGTTTCTTTGTGGACAGGGAGATTGTAAGAAGCCTAATGAAATCTCTCCTTTTAGGCAGAGTTAAAAAGAGTTATGTTATATAATAATTCCCATAAACATTGAGGTATATGTAACTTTAATCACCTTAGATACAGGGACCTTTCTATGACCTGCTGGGCAAAATTTGATATATTGCAAGCATCAGTTTCATTAATCTTAAACTAACTCCTCAACATTATGCTACAACATGTGGAGGAGCATATCTGATTCTTAATGACTGCAGAGAAGAAAACAGTACCAAGGGCATATGTTGTGACATAGCCCATTTCCCTGAGGCCTTTGGAGCCACAGTTTGCACACATGTTGTCATCAGGTCCCACCTGGTCTGGAGGGACTATGATACATCAATAGAAAGTCTTTCACTTCCTCAAAGATGGTCTTAAGGCCCTGAACATTAATTATAATGTGCCCGTACACAACCCTGGCAGTTTCTATGACTCTCTTGTT
The DNA here is from genome assembly GCF_019279795.1 of Protopterus annectens. Taxonomy (NCBI): domain Eukaryota; kingdom Metazoa; phylum Chordata; order Ceratodontiformes; family Protopteridae; genus Protopterus; species Protopterus annectens. Next base: position 518,011,901 of record NC_056729.1, read on the forward strand.
TAGTACATGCCCGAGGTCTAACAAAGATTCCTGCAAGGGTTTTGCTCTCAGTGCTATCTGGCTGATAGCAATGTGCTTGTGTAGATAGACAGATCTATACAACTAGGTGCCATGCAAGCAGAAAGCAGGCCAAATATTATGCTGCCTGTTGTGTGTTATAGGTGATGCTGGATATGCCTCAGATCCCTGGTTGTTGACACCCATTTGCAACCCTCAAACTATGCAAAACTACAGAAACACAGTGGATTGTATGTGAAGATTATTGAAGGGATTCTTCCATTGCCTAGACACATCAGAAGGGAGACTGTAATATATTTAAGACATCTGCAGCAAGGCTTTTTTGTTGTTGTTATGTGTGCCATGCTGCACAACATGACATTGCACAAACAGCTAGAATGGCACATGAACATTTTGGCAAGGACTTCTATACCAGTTTTACCAGTAGCAGAAAGGCAGGCAGTAGAATCAGGAAATGTGCATGCATCAGCGATACCATAGCCAAAGCAGAAGTTGATATGTCATATTGCAGCAGTGGTAAATAAGTGTCATCTGGTCCACAACTATATGCCATGACACAGAAAACACAGAATAAAATGATGCATGCATTATTATACCCAGTCTATGCAGGGCAGTGCATGGACTGACCACTGTATGCATTAGATATCATCACACCCACTCTGGTCAGTGCATAGGTAATCATCACTTAAACATGTAAGAAGATACAGTGACAGATGCAGTACTATACAACTGGGTTGGATCATGCCAGGTGAACATAGTACTCATGCACTCTCAAAGGTTATAGGGTATCAGAGATCACATCCTCCAGTGGTGGGAGCAAATTGTCATGATGTGATCATTGGCAGTGTCCACTACGTTGGTTTGTAATGTTGGGGTTTGATGTGGTCCATGGTAGGGATATTTTAGAACTACAGGACCATGTGTATCCTCCTTAATGGGATATACTGTGTGTTGATTTTGATGAAAATCTTTGCTGCTGAACTGGTCCTCACTCACAACCATGGATGGCAGACTGTGTGCCCACAAATGACAGGGACAGAGTAGAACTATGGGAATGTGCTCATGTAGCTTCATGAAGCTACCCAGGTGTTCATCTAGAGGAACACTACTGCCCATGACTGGGACAACACCCTTGACTAGGTGTGGTAAGCTAAACTTACAGGTGACAGTGATGACCTCTCACCAATGATCCGTGTAATTTGACTTGCGACAAACTGTGACCAACCATCCTTCATCCGGACCATCCAGTAGCCATGGTAGTTATAGCCTTTGGAGACAGACCAGTTGGCAGATGTAATATGTCTCATGAAGGCACTTATCGAGGAATCATTTGCCAGCATTGACTTCAGCATCATATGTGCTCCCTGTCCTTATATGCCATGTCCATGTGCAGTTAGTGAATATCAACCAATAAACCAGGAAGCACACTTAGCATCTCCACAATGCTGCGGGGAGCAGCTGATTGTGCCTGGATCACTTGTTTGCACATCTGGTGGTTAATGCCAAGTGTTGTAGCCATATCAGGGGTGCTCATGGAGTCATGGTGTACCTAGTTCCCCATAAGTCTATTCACTATGATTGGCATGTATATATCAGAGGCAGTGTGCAATTTTGATACTATGCACAGTGGGAACATAGGTGGGATATATGAGGTGCTACCAGGTCTGGACAGCTGAGACCATATGCTCAGCCTGTACCTCTACAGGAGCCTCTTTAATGGAAGATGTGGATCACCCTTCCCCTTGTAGTATTTCAGGCAAGATTACCATGCCATTGGACTGCGCCACTTGCATGTTGCCATCATCATCATCATCATTATCATCATAATCAGCCACAGGTACCCTTCTGATGCCAGCCCTAGGTTGACTTCTTGTGCTGGGCCCTCTACCAGTGAAACCTGGGAAAATGGAAAAATAACTGACACTATTATCTAACCTCAAAAATTGTTCCTATAACTCCCTGTGGCACACATAATACCACATTTTAAAATGCAGCAATAGTATATATGTTAGCAGACATACCTTGCCATGCAGGTTATTGCAGCTGCAAACTGGAAGTACCTAGAAAGACATATAAGCAAGTATTATCTGGTCAATCCTCCCCCTCAAGCACGTAGTAGAGTGCACTATACTGTATTGTAATGGACATAACTTACCTGGTATTTCCCCAGGTGTCACACAGGTGGTTGGGGTCTGTAGAGCTCCCACATCCATGTCACTCCCAGGCATAAGGGCCTCCATTCACTGTCTGCTAAGTAATACCTAAAATTCCTCAGCTTTAGTAAGTCACTTCACAGTAGCACTGGTGGCCAACCCTTTATGTAGACCAGTTTGCCACAATGCCCAATGCATTTTTCTTTGGACTGAGCTGATTATATCCATGACTCTTCATTGGATCTCTTGTAGAGACTTAATTATGGCTTCCCACAGCTTTCACATCCTGTACTAGTTTCTACCAAATCTGTTCTTGATAATTCTTGTATCTGGTCCCTTTGTCCAGGTGGCACATGCCATGTGTATGGCAGTCCAGCTGTTGTACATCATTACATGGCTAGGACACTGCATGTACACCCATTGGCAAAACATGTTTATCAATGGGTAAGCATGGGATGCCTATCACTACAGTATATGAGCTGCAGCTAGTGCTATATACAGCCTCTCAATATTTACATACTGCAGCCTTCTCTCAAGTTTCTGTACTCAGTTGGGCCCTCCAAAGCCTCAGGATGATGTTGTAGCTGCATGCCGATGTCAAGTGCTCCAAGTTACACTCTCACCATGATATCTGTGTCACCATTACTGAAATCCACCACAGGGTTTTTATTCTTATTAAGGTAACTTACCAGTCAGGAGTCCTTCCTTAACTGTATGAAGTTCCATGTTTACAGAATCTTCACTGAAATTTCTCTTTTCCACAGTTGTATGGTAATAAGTGGTATTGTGCAAAATGGTGCTGATGCTTTGTATGGTGTTAACAAGTGGTAATTAACATTGCAACTCTGTTAATAATGCTAGTTAAGCACAATGTCTGTGACTCACTTCTCTACAGCATTGCACCCCCCCAAACATCCTGGCACTAGACATGCACATCACCGTAACAATGAAGTATGTGACCATTATGCTTGTCCATGCCGCATATGGACAACCACAGCACACTGTTGCAGCACTAAATCCATTCTAAATGTCACTGTGAAGTCTAACATGCATACATACATACATACATACATACAGTAGCATCATGGTGCAGCACATTGTGCAACATGTGATGTACAAGGATGCATCCATGTGCAAGTGGTACTATTGAATATTTTCTCCTTGAGTAGAATTGAATAAGTGAGCACAGCTACTTCAGGTACTATTGAATGCAGGGCTCCAGTTATTGAGTATGTTGATCCATTGTGAAAAGTAAATGCCTGGTACAAGCTTGTCAGTATAGTATATGGTGCCACTGGTATGACCTATTATGTTGAGCAGTGCCAGCATTGATTCAGAGAACAGGAAAGACAGCCAGAAATGTACTGTAAACATTTTTTCTAAACTATTGACTTCTACCATCTTAATTGTTGTACATTTATACGTAAGAGTGCATACTTTTTTCCAGCAGTGTAAGAGTAACAACTGTCACTGATGGTATGAGGGAATCTCTTAGCAATGTAGTGTTTATGATATCTGTGCCTATCTTCTCACTATACAACTGCTAGATGTGTGTCATAAGTTTTGTCCACCATGGCACCCTTCTGCAATACTATCTGTGAAAGAGAAAGTGAGGCTGTGGTCACTTTAGGTTGTACCAGCTGATGTCTCTGGTTCTGGGTCACTGCTGTGTGGCAGTCAGTCTCTCAACAGAAAATTATTCCCTCGCTGAAGGAGACATGGAGTTGGTCATTGGTTTCATCTGTGGCCACTTCTCAAGGAGGGGTGAAGTCTTCTCTCCTGTAAATGCTCCAGAGGGTCTGCCATAGTCAGCTGACATTGGTTGTGGAGGGTGGTGGTTACTGAGGTGCATCAGCAACTTAGAAGCCAACATTATCAATATGGAACACCTGTCCAGTGCAGTTTGTGGAGGCCAGCAGAGTCCATCCACTGGGCTTCCAGTAGACCAGCTAGCCTATAACATAAACATCCAAGTGAATGCTGCTTGGGTTTATTGCCTATTAGGCTGGCCTATTATCCAACCTTGCCAAAACTATACCCTATCTTTACCCTGGTATTTTCCTTCCCTAATTTATCATTTCTCATCCCTAGTTCATTGTGCAGCCTTGCCATCAACAGTTATCTACCTTCTATATGTCTGTGTCCATCCAATCTCTTCCCCACTTTGTGCATGTGTATGCTGCAATTGTCTCTCTAAGTGTGTGTTCTATGATTGTTAGTCTGCCCTAGGTACTTGCCATTCTTCATCTATCACATCCAAGGCTATTCCTCACTACCCTCCCCACCTCTTCAGCCATAAATCATCCTAAAACTGCTCCTCCTGTTATTGCTAATGTAATCCCATATTCTACACATGTGTGAGGCCTGTAAAGGATGTGGCATTAAGAATGATTCAGGAGAATTCTAATTGGTCAAATACCATCAACTTGTAAAACAAAGCAGAGGAGCACACAAGCATGTTATTGACAGTGATGGCAAATTAATTTTGGATCTTCTGCATAGTTTATAGGTTCATGGGTACATTCTAGGCAAGTGACTCTTGTTGGCCATTTTAAGCTTAGCCAATGTCTCTTTCAAAAGTCAAATGTTCCTTTGTATCTGTGAGGTAAACACCTTAACCATTATACCAACCTCCAGCCATTGATGGGCAGTCTCAAAATAAGTGGAGGGTGTACAGCATTTTCAGCTCTCTACACATCAGTGATAAATAAATGTAGATAAGTTTAAAATGATTGAAATGTCTCACAGCATATCTTCATGCATGATTATGCCATTTTTCCATTTTGTTCCAGAAAAGTCATAGCTTATAATAAACGTGATTTGAAGTGTGGTTTTATTAACCATTGAAATGATACAGCTATACGCCTGCTTGGGAATGGCTGATGCTGCTGTTAAGTGGCATAAATGTGGCTTCTTTGCCAAGTTACAATTAGATGATGGAGTTAACAGAATACTTTGATAATCAGGATGTGGTAAATGGAGTTGCTTATTCTCTCGGAATTGTAAAATAGCTTAGATGGTTACTCATACCTATTGTCAAGACACACATTCTGTTTATTATCTTCTGTCTTCCTGTTTGCAGATTGGGGATTGGCATGATAGTTAAGGTGTTAACAGACACAAGGTACAGGGTTTGATTCTTACCTTTGGGAAGCATGGCTAGGCTTAAAAAGGCCCCTGGGGTTATTAGCTTAATAATTAACTATAACGCTGTACAATGAGATAATTAATTTCAGCTAAGATAGCTTTCCTATTTCTCCCTTGTAAATACTTATCTTTTTAGATTAGTCTTATAAAATCAAACAAATGAAGAGCACAACTGAGGAAAATATAACCCCCCCTGTTATATCTGAGGTTTTCACAGAGTACTTTAATGAGGAAAAATGAAGTAGGAGCCTATGCAAGATCCACAAAGAAAGAGCCATCTAATAGATGCTCAGAAAAAGGCTAATGAGCTCATGATTTTTGTTATGTAGGAACAGTGTAATTTAAAATGTATTCAAACTCTTTTTTTCCTCCATCAAGCACAGATTGTATTACTCAAGATAAGTAATATTGTGAAAACAGTAGAAGAGGGAAGTGATTGAGGGTAGAAACATTTATGGGGTTTTATGTCTACAAACTCGTGGCTACCGTACACATGAATGATGTGTGTAAGTGGACTGATGACACTAATCCTGGGCAGGTCTGAGTACTAACTGGACATGATAGATGACAACCATTTCTTTTATACTGGATCACAGTAGAAACCCCATATTCTTACAGATGGAAGAACTTATAATCACTATGGCAGGAACAATGGTAAATGTCTACTAAAGGGAAAACATTCCATTTCAGGAATGGTGATTTAAGTACTTAACTTACTTGAAAATGTCTCTAAAGAAAAAGCTTGAAAATGAAAGATAGTCTCCAGATCTGCTAAAACTCCTGGTTTTATCAACAAAGAAGAAAGTTTTTGAATGCTCTTCAGTTACAAATAAACAGGTATAGTGGGTGATTTCCATAGTGTGGCTAATGTAGGCTCAGGAACAGAGTACTGAAGATGAGAAAACTTTGTTTTATACCTTTAGTTACCGAGAAAGACTGAGGAAGGTTGGAGATTTTTTGTACATGGACAGATAAGGAGGAATGCAGATTGGTGGTATAACACCAAAAAACATGCTAAAATCACAACTACCCAGAGCTAATTGTAGGCAGACCTCAGTTTTACTGTAAACATTCTCCGAATTGGCTGGAAATGGTCTGTTCCATCTTTAATAATTGATCCTTTCTTCAAAAATCATCAATGAGTTTGTATTATGCAGCCAGGCTAAGCCCAAAGTCCACTTTACTTGTAAATGAATTCTGTCCTCACTATCAATTTTTTTTTTGTAAGAGCAGGTTATTATCCTTTTTGTTTGTATTACTGCACTAGTAATATAAGTCTACAGCACACACACATTGCTAGTGACTAGAGCAGTGTTCAGTTTAGTTTCTTGTTAGAATCACAAAGTATGCAAACTGCAGACTGAGGGAGGCAAACCCATGGTTACAGACTAAATCTATGAACTCTTTGGCTTAAACCGCTTCTATACACACTAGATTAGTAAGGTCCCTGCTGATTGGTGTGATTGTCATGGGCTTGGAAAGAGGATGAGTGGTCCTTTCCTGTCTTGGCTAGTTGGGCAGTACTGTAATCAGCACCTCTGCTCTGCCCCATATTTGGGGTGAAGTCTGTCACATGGAATAATGGGACTGTAGGAATGTAGAACTTTTCTTCTAGGAGTAGAGCTGCTTCAAAACTGCAGGCCTTAAAAAACTCAGTATATGTGACTTTGTCTGGTCTCCAAGACTCAGGTGCTTTCATGAAATCACATTTGTATACTGAAAGGTCTATTTCAGTACTTTGTGTTGGTATCAACTAGAGGACAAAACTGATCATATGAAGAAAGAGTAGAATATAACTGCAGCTGTATTTGGGGCAGAGGAACAGAAATTCAGAATGAGAGGTAGAGACATCTGTAAAAATCTAAGAATTAATATTAGTCTGACAATAACAAGCTCACCATATTCTCAGTGACTCTAAAATAGAGTCCTTATTGTACTTGTTTTTTTATTTTTTTCTGCATACCAGATAAGATTTTGCTCTGCTTATCTGTGGCATTTTAGTATTAACACTGAAGACGCTCCAAATATAGTTGTCCCTTTAGTGGTAATTGGTTTAACACTGGCTTTGAACTAAAATTCTAATATGGATTAGATGGATATATATATATATATATATATATATATATATATATATATATATATTTTTTGTAGTACAGGGGTATTTTTCTGTAATATCAAGATATAATCCTGATTATGCTTGCTATGCTATGTAAGGATTACTGTTGGAAGTTGGAAGAGAGGTAGCACTGACCTTATTCTAGGATACATATTTACTTTAACAGCGCTTAATCCTTCTTTCTTGCTCCTTTGAAATTTAGTTTCTGCTACTCTAGAGAATATTCTAGCTATTGGGATTGACAAACCATCCATCCATTTATTTGGTGAACTTTCTTACACGCTTGGAATGGTGCCTATCAAATGTTACACTATCTGGCCCAGTGCAGTAAGGGATCTGTCATTTGACTGAATGCTCATTTGACTGAATACGAAATAAAAATGCATTTGACTGAATCACATTTGATAGAAAGCATTATATGCAACAAATATACCATACAAAAAAAACAAACAAAAAAAAAAAAAAAATTTTTTGCAGGGAGACAATCCCTCCCCCTCCCCATTAACGTCTGATTGACTCCCTGGTGCACATACAAACTATTTATTACATATACTTTCCTTCACTTTTTACAGGGACAAGACTGTACCTTTCACAGAGGGAGGAATCTTGAGGCTTTTTTAAATTTGCCTGTCCCCTTTTCTCCTTCTTTTGATGGTCTAATAAGAAGACATGCACAATGTTAAAGCTCATTTAAGTGCTTCCATGTCCTCGTTCCCCAGTCAGAGTGCATACATTATTGGTAAGCTAGTTTGACCCTCTTGGCTCTTGACATTCCTGTCTGATTTCTGATCTTAACAAATCTGCCATGAGTCACCCAACTCACTACCCTTCCCCAATGTGGAGTGAGTTGGTAATTGTACAATCAGCTGTTACTTCCCCCAATAAGTACCTGGGTTGCTTGTGTCACCGTCAGGACTCTATTCATTCTCCAACAGAGCCAGTTAAAGTTATTAACATTTGTTCACCCTTAACCAGGGAATAACCTAAAAAACATAGCAGTAGAGGACAAGCAACAGATAGTTTATCTAAGAAATTTAAGATCATGTACACAATGCAGTAGAAGACAAGAGCAGCATTGTTTAATTATTCTTTTGGCTTGTTCTGTGTTTATTGACTATTAAAATCCTGTTACAAGATTTATTAATTAACTTCATATCACTGGGGTAAGAACAAACTACAGATACTATTCATCTGACATTGACATATTTTTTCTGTTTGGACATAACCCCTCCCCTGGTGGCCGAAGTGGTGTGCTTACAAATCACAAGGTACTGTTATACCCTACCCTGTGAGCATGCACACTTCTGCACATGCTCAGTGAATGCTGCAGCACAGACACGATAGAGCCAAGTGCATATCCTTGGCTCATATAGTGACCAGTCCAGGCCTTGGAGGGAGCTGGAACACATCCCTCTTCCCAGGATTGGTGAACTGATATCATCTACTTAGTCCCACCCTCCCTAAATGGCTTTTCCAAAAACTGGGTACTTGTCAATCAAGGGACACATGAGATACAGGTACAGCTTTATCTCTGTGCAGCACTACAGAGGCAATGTTCACTTTTCTTTGGCAGCAGAAGTCAACACTGTTCTCCTCTGCAGGTATGTTGTTTCATGCATCTCAACTAAAGCTACATGCAGTCACACACGCATGGAAAATGTTTTCAGAGTACTGAAAATGACTGAAAATTGATGCATACCCTAACATGCTTTGGAACAGATTTCTAAAGCAAACAAAAGTACGATTTCTACTTATTATCAATGCCATGTTTCTATAGTGCAAAAGGAAAAGTTAGAATGAAGGACCTTTATCGCTCTGTCTGATGTTTAACAGCTTGTAAATGAACACCAAGACATGTATGCAACAATCAATCAGTTGTAAGGAATGGCTTTGATGTTCTTGTCAGGAAACTCAACGGTGAAGAGACATATCAGGTTCAAAAAAATTATCTTTAAATAACAGATTAGAGACAGAGGCTATTGTTTTACTGACCAAAGTGTACTTAATTGCAAGGCTGAGGACTCCTTTGCCTAGTACAAATCAGGCTTCACAAATGATTAGGTGATTGATACTTTAGGCAATCAATTTTTTAGCGGGGGGGTCTAATTTGTACAGAGTTTGTAGGGATGATGAGAATATATAAGAAACATCTTATGTCATAATTCAACTGAATAATCTCATTATGAGTCTATGAGCTAACCCTGAAGTCTTTTGGGATTTGCTCCATTTTGGCATGTAAGCCTTAAAATATTGCCTTCAATTTGAAGAAGTGATGGTCGGATTACATCTATGACTAGGACAAAGCAGGTATAAAACTAATCAGTCATATAGTACAATATAACCAGCATGCGGATATCTACCTGGGGAGCGGTTGTCCATGGTTATTGAGTTAATGAGTATTAATAAAATGGACCAAGAGAAGATGTTTGAGTATTCTGAAAGTAGGTTTAACAGGGCATGAATGCAAAAACACTGCCGTTTGTATTCTGGAAGTGGCTGCTTTAGCATCAGAAGGTGATGGCACCTGAGACATAGCTACTGAATTCTGCAAAAAGGAAGGTAGGAGACAAAATGAAATGGCCTTGTTAAGAGCACTAAATCTCCTATGAGCTTTCTTTTACTCATTTCTATATATATGGAGTTGTGACAAAGAAAAGGACAGCAGTAACGTGTTCACTTTAGAAATCCTGCTGCTCACCAGTGAGGAATCCATAGGTGGTTAGATGCACTTTAAACTGTCACTTTTTTCCAGAAGTTTAGACATTTTATGCAAACAGGAATAATTCTAGAATTATGATAGCTGCTGCAGACTATGTCTAACTAGATGAGTAATAACTGATTTTGAAATTGTTGGGGAAAATACTAGTTAACGAAAGATCTAATATATATGTGTATATATATATATATATATATATATATATATATATATATATATATATATGTGTGTGAGGAGTTGTAAAGAAGAATGTACAACCTCTTAAGAACTTAAAGATCAAGACATCATTGTCTGTTTGGAAACTTTCTAATTATCTTAATAATATCAGGAGTAATAGTTTATAGAAATACAATAAAAATAAAAAAAAGACCAAACTACTACTTTTTCCCCACATCCCTCTCTCATTAAAAAACACAAATGTTAAAGTCCTCGCTCTTGATAATACAACTATTAAAGTCACATCTTATAGTAAACTATTAGGGGTGATAGTGGATGATAATCTTACATTCAACCTCCATATACAAAATTGTGTAAGAAAAACTCATCAAAAGCTAGGGATGCTTTACAGAGCAAAAAACTTTCTCACTGAAGCAACTAAAACTACACTTGCCACTACTTATCTACTCCCCACTCTTCTTTAGGGTGCTCCCATCCTTATTAACATCCAGACTTCACAAAAATTAAAACTTGAACAATGCTACAACAGAGTTATATATATACAACTATATTCTCAGTTGGTCATTGTGATCCATTGACCAAAAGCTCTTGCCTCTCTACAAACCTATCTACTGGGCATTGCCTTAATTTGTACAAGGTTGCTAAGGCTGGAACTCCTTACACATATCCATCAGGTCAATACCCTCCACTCCATCTTTCAAAACCACTCTGAAAGACTTCCTAGCTAAAATCTGGCTTTGTTCTTCTAATTCTCTTCCCTGACTTTCTCTCTAAATATAACATAAGCCTGTTTTCTTCACTTCATATTGCAATTCCTATTTATATTAGACTAACCTACCTTTAGTTTCTCTACAAACTGTCTAAAATTTCTCTAAATATTTAATAGTTGTCATATACATTGTATCTTTTCTTAACCAATGTTTTATATTATGTCTAATTTGCTTAATTATTTAAACTGCAGATGTTTTTGTTTTATTTTTGAAGATTTTAAAATTATTGTTCTTAAAATTTTTTTTAATAATTTGGAGCTTTTCTCCCCAGGTCTTCACTGAAAATGGATTTCTACCCAGTCAAACTTTCACGGTAATAAAATGTCAATAAATAAATAAAAGTCTGATAGGAAGTCAAAGTGCAGGGATTGATCAATAGCAGTAGTTTGGATACTAGGATTGTATGCCAGTGGCTTTGAGAAATATGAACAGAAAGCTGTTGCTACCCTAGGAAGACCAGCCTTAGTAAATGAGATATGTCAGTTACTTAACTAGCATGAATGGATATGACACAAGCTTTCTGTTTCTCTGATGAGGACACAGCTTGCTCCTGTTGGTTAGTCCTATGATGTTTACCTCACTTGAAAAGAGTTTGGGATTATTGATCTGATTGTTCTAGTTTGTAGATTCTAAGACTATAAAGTGATGGCCATTATGGTATTTTTTTAATCACTGAGTAATAAAATGTTTCACAGACTATCTGGTTGCTCAGCATCTTGTAGTTTATCTAAGAGACATCTCTCTGCTTTAGGTGATTTCTTACCTGAGCATTGAGTCACAATGTACCTCTTAGCCATCTGCAGCATTGTGGGTAATACTTGTTCAGCAAGGAAACTACAATATATATCCAGAGAAAAAAAATGTTGGTAGCACACAGCAGGTACTTTAGCAAAAGTACGTTTAATATAATAGAACACAGAGAAAGTAAGCGCTTTCATGAACAACTCCCACTTCATCAGACTAACATTAAACAGGTTTAACAAAACATTTTAAATAGACTCATAGATCACATAGCAACCAATAAAAACAAGACATAAAAGCATGTGGAGTACAAATTAAAGTGTTAGCACACCAAGGTCCTAATGTTATAAAATGAAATAGTCTTGTTTTTATTGGTTGCTATGTGATATATGAGTCTATTTAAAATGTTTTGTTAAACCTGTTACATATATCCAGAGTGAGTTCCATAATTACTGCTGGCAAAAGTTAGGGAAGTCTGTGTTTAAGATGATCTCTAGTACAAGGATGCACTTGAACCAGACCTCTGTAACATTTATACTGATAGTTTGTTGATAGCATTTCATACTTAGAGTGCTACAATCTCTTCTTATATAGTAGAGAGACTGACAAAACCCAAATATATTTTCTGAATACTTATCAAGGTGCACCCTGTTTGAAATCTGAGCTCTGAGTTTAACTGGTTGCTAAATTTGTGAAGACATTTTTTAAATGCTGCTGCTGAAATTGTATTTTAGCTTCTTTCATCGAGAGCATGCATCATAAAAACTTATAAGCAGCTTGATTTGTTAATGCACGTTTGAGCAGTGACAAACAGAGTGCAATAACTGACACTTTAGTATGTTAATTGATCTATTATTTTTGAGATATTTGCATTGCTGTTTGATCTGTGAAGTAGTGGTTTTATCTTTATATATGCAATAGTTAACAATATGAGGCTGAGGAATAGTTTTGTGATCTTAGCATCTAATTGATTATTATTTGGGACTTTGTGTAAGTTTTCAATAAAGGCGTATAGAAGTATATGTATGGAGATATATATATATATATATATATGTGTGTGTGTGTGTGTGTGTGTGTGTGTGTGTGTGTGTCTGTGAATGTATGTGCGTACATATACACACACACACACACACACACACACACACACACACACACACACACATATATATATGTATGTGTGTGTGCATTATATATATATATATATATATATATATATATATATATATATATATATATTTCTATAAACTATATATAACTATATGTATGGGTGGTGCAGTGGTGCAGTGGTTAACGTTGTCGCCTCCCAGCAAGAGGTTCTCCAGTTCGATTTTCAGCTGGGGTGCCTTTTGTGTGGAGTTTGCATGTTCTCCCTGTGTTCGTGTGGGTTTCCTCCGGGTACTCTGGTTTCCTCCCACATTCCAAAGACATGCATCTGGAGCATTTTTCCCAAGGCCTCTGCAAAAGGGTCTGTGGAACCTAGTCGGACTTTCCCGGTCAACAAATGTTAAATATAAAACTATATATATATATATATATATATATATATATATATATATATATATATATAACGTATATATTTGTAAGAGAGCACTGAATCTTACCAAACGTATGTTTGATTGACATCTGTTTAGTCAACGAAATTTGGTTGAGTGAGCAGATGGCTAACAGGTGCGAGAGATCACTGCCCTCAATAAAGCTACTTAAAGCCTTATCCTGAATTATTTTGAATTATCTCTTGTTTCTCTCCACTTCTAAAATCTTTTAAAAAAAAAAAAAAAAATTCCTGTAACTAGTCAGACAAAAAAAAAAAATTGCTGTATCCAGGACAGTTCAGGAGCTTCTGAGTCTCCTCCGTGTTGAAGGTGTGTAAGCTTTATCAGTGGGTGTGTGTGTGACGAGGTAGCAAAGCTAGATTCACACAAGAGTGGTTTCTGGGCCCCAAAATGGCTTATTGAGGTGTCGCTGCCGCAGTTTTTTCCTCTTTCAATTTTCTTTGGTTTTTTAGTAAAGCCTGCATTTGCACTTGCTTCCTTAGCCTGCATTTGCTAGTCAAGTCCTCTCAGTGCTGCTCTAGTTAGTAATATTTCTGAGTCCCCCAGTCCCTTTCTGTTTCTGAGGTGTGGGATTCTTCCTTATCAATGGAGTGGTAAGCATTAGGTAGCCCATCTACCATAAGATCCAGGTACAGATATTTAGTTTATTTAGTTTTGAATTTGTTATTAGTTTTCAGACTTAGTTCAGCACTGTTGTTGTAGCACTAAATAAGCTACAAATTATACTACAGCACTCAACTTCCTCTTACCCTCCTAGAAACCAGATTCATACTTACTTTCCCCTCACTTGCTTAGAAAAACAGCTCTTATACTCACTTCCTCACTTTGTCTAGAGGAATGTAGTTTTTTCTAGAGTTATGTCCAAGGTCAGCTCCCATTCTTCCCTTCCTATCTGATGAATTCTGGCTCTATGAGCAAATGGGCAAAGCCCTGGGCAATGCACAGACAACCTCTTCCTACCACCCAACATCACAGCAAACATCACAAATCTGTGAGAGATGCTTATTCTATAAAGTGGAGGCAAAATCTCTCCTTTCAAAGACTGAACCACACAACAGGAGCAGAAAGTAAACACACAACACACACACCCACCACTGGGTCCACAAACTAACTCAAACCAAAATCCACACATACAAACACAAAAAAAAACTCAGAGGCTCCTCCCTAATAAATAATCTATGCATGCACAGAGACCTTCAAAGCAGAAACACAAGCAACTTCCACCCCCCCAACACAACCCAAATGACACACAGGCCCTTAAGAGACAGAATAAGGGAACATGTTTATCACATAATTGTGTAAATGCTCTAGCCAAGCATATTCATGATACAGATTCTACCCACAATTTTAGGTTTTTAGTTATTGGGAGGATCTTTGATAGTGTTAGATTAGGAGATGTGAGGCAAAAAACAGAGGAGTTAGAGTCCACTTGGATTGTTAGGATGAGAGCTAATGTAGGCAGTGGGCTTAATGAAAATGTACCACTTAGACCGAAGTTGAAATCAAGGTCTCTAACGAGGTAGTTTGTATTTAGTAATTTCATATTTTAGTATGAATGTTATTTTAAGCTTTAGAGAATGTAATGTATTTTTATGTTTGAAATTTGTTTCATGTATGTGTATATATATATATATATATATATATATATATATAGAGAGAGAGAGAGAGAGAGTACTTGCTCTTTTAATTCTTAATTGCTTTTGCCATGTGATTATACTAATTTTGTATATAAGGTGTGTTTAAGTAGTGTTTTTTCATTACACCTGATAAAGCTATCGTGAAAGCGCTTGTGTTTCTTTGTGCACTAAGTAAAGATTGATACTGGAAACCTCAGCTGTCGTGGTTGTGTTCCTCTCGGTTTTTGGATTTATCTACTTCTCAGAAGTCCAAGCCAACATGGAGGGACTCTGGCTGAACAAATTTGCAGACGACTGGAAGCTGTGAGCCATTATTACTCCCCAAATGATGCAGACATCCTACAGAAAGGCCTCACTGAGATCAATGACTGGTGTCGAAACCATGGCCTTAAGCTTACTGCCAAAAAAAATGTGTCAGCATCCCCTTTGGGAAAAACTCAGTTCCCACTAATTACCACATTGATGGGACCCCACTGAACACTGAAGGTGTTATAAGAGATCTGGGGACACAAGTTGACAGCAACCTCTCCTTTGACCACCACATTGCCACTGTGGTCAGAAAATCCTTCTATGTGGCACATCTCATTACCAAGGGTTTTGCATCCATTAAGAAAGAGGTCAGCATTTCTCTCTACTCTTCCCTCATTAGGCCAATCATAGAGTATAATGCACCATTTGGCATGTACCTCACTAGACACCTGCAACAGCTGGAGAGGCCACAAAAGTACATGGACAGACTTAAAAAACTCCAGCTATTCTCTGTCTCATATCGTCTACTAAGAGGTGATCTCTGCTTGACTTACAAAGCCATGTCTGACCCAGCTCTGTTAGAAATGGTACATCTAAAGAAATTCTAGTCCCTCCACACCACACGCTCCAGAGACCTCAACCTCATTACCACAATTAACAGAACATGCTGGAGGGACAGGTTCATAACCCAGAGACTACCCATGCTCTGTAATAGACTTCCCATACATGTCAAGCAGAGCACCTCACTAGTCCTCTTCAAGTGAAATCTTGATGAGTGGATGGGAAATAGAAAGTTCACCCCGAGGATCACTCCAGTGGCTCTACTTGATAGAGGCACTGGGAACTAACGACAGGTGGCACAATGCTAGGACACATCTATGGGCTAGGCTTGTAAAGGCCCCAGGGCCATTTGCCTAGTACACACCTATGAACCTATCTATATACATATATATATATCTATTTATCTATCTATATACATATCTATATCTATCTATATACATATCTATATCTATCTATCTATCAATCTATCTATCTTTCTATCTATCTATCTATCTATCTATCTATCTATCTATCTATCTATCTATCTATCTATCTATATGTGCTGTATGGTCTAGTTTTCCTAAATACTGTTGTGCAGTCTGAAAGTAAATCTAATGCAGCTTGCAGAGGAAGACAAAATCTTTGCAATATGTTTATAGTTAGAGGTCACTATAAAACATTAGTGAAAAGTATGTCTGATGATATTATTAAGAATGGGTTGGAAGATGTTAACCTTTATTAGGAGAAGGGCTTGCTTGAGGAGTAGATACTGCTAAAACAGATCTTGAGAGTGCAACTATTTCTGAAAGGGCTTTAGTAATTAAATACTCCAGCTGTTCAAATGATATAAAAAGAATAGTTAAAAATAATTGGAATATATTTAATGTGAATGCACCCCTGTTATCAGTTGTAGGTACAGAACCGCATTTTATTTTTATGACAGCAAACAATATTAAAGGACTTTTGGGGAAAAATAAAATTAACTCAAATAGTATGTTTAGCACAAGCAGGGGGTGACAAAATGTGGTAGATGTGACTACTGTAGTGATATTTTATTAGTTGAGTGAATATTCTTAGACCAAAACAATGAAATGATGATTACATTGTAAAGTGGAACTTGTGTCTCTAAAAGAGTAGTATATATTGACAAATGTTGTTCATGCTTAGCATTTTATACAGGGAAAATGTAGAGAAGGTTAAATAAAAGACTCTATGAGTACAGATATGATATAAAAATAAAAATATCAATAATGCTTTATGCAAACATTCTATAACTTGCACTGATTTTATAAATGTTAAGTTTATTATTGTAGATACAGTTAAATTGATTCTATGGATGGTTGTTGGGAAAGCACACTCAAATACAAAGACTTATATTGGCAGATGAAGTTGAATGCTACCACACCATCTGGTATAAATAAGAATGCTTCTATTGCTCCAGTTTTAAAACTAAGAGATGCAAAGTTATGTTTGTATTTTTTTTTCATTTGTTTATAAGAACTGCGGTAGCATTGTCACCTCACAGGAAGACGTTGTCCTGTTTGATTCTCAGCTAGAATATCTTCTGTGTGGAGACATGCATGAATGGGCGTACCTTCGCTGAAGGTTGTGAGTCAGGGCCAGCAACTCGGCAAGTAAAAATCTACTGCCAATCATTAGCGGACCAGAGTTCCGCTGTGGCAACCCCTAACCGGGAAAAGCCAAAAGACACAACATTTACATACATATTTTTTTAATTTGTATTTTTATAGTTCATACATTTTTATAGTTTACTCCTGGGATTTAATAAACTCCTTGTAGGCTTTTGAAAAGCCTACACAGAGTTTACATGTGCGGTGAGCAGCAGCTCTCATTGCATAGTCATATCATACAC